>NW_026880321.1:0-3073 GCF_032173495.1 Musca vetustissima
TGCATGAATTTTAACAAAACGCAAGAACGTCATTCAAGTCTTAACTCTTTCAGTGTTTTTGTCGAATATATTCGACATTTAAAATTACTCTCTTTCTTTGCGATTTTTCGGTTATCCTATGTACCGCGACAATTGATGTTTTTGTTTTAGCTGAAAGACAGACAAAACTGGCCGAGGGTTAAATAAAAATTGCTTTTTCTCCTAAACTCTGTGCCTTTATATGATCTAAAATACAAAATTTTAAATTTTTATTCCGACAAAATATTTTTTTGACACTGAAAGGTTTCATTTGATACATTGTTCAAAATTTTGTGTTTATCGGACAAACATTATGAGTTTGGACAGCCATTTATGTAAAATCTGACGGATATATATGAATATGTGAGAGCTATATAGAAATCTGAACCGATTCTAAACTTACCACTCACCATTCTAGACTCAATTCAGTACGCTATGCCATATTTCGTAGAAATCAAAGGATATGTGGGGACTTTGTTGAACTATTTACCTAAAATCGGACGAAAATATATATGAGAGCTATATCTAAATTTGAACCGATTTTCACGAAACTTAGCACACAACATTCTAGGCCTGACTCAGTAGGGTGTGCCAAATTTCGTGCAAATCGAACGATATAAAGGGACTTTTGCACACCATTTCCATGAAATCAGACGAAAATTCATATGGGAGCTATATCTAAATCTGAACCGATTTTTTTCGAAACTCAGCTAACATTATTTTAGGCCTAATTCAATACCCTGTGCCAAGATTCGTGGAAATCGAAATATAAATAGGGACTTTGGTGCACCATTTACCTTAAGTCGGCCGAAAATATATATGGGAGCTATATCTAACTCTGACCCGATTTTCAGAAAACTTAACACACATCATTCTAGACCGAATTCATTGCGTTGTGCCAAATTTCATGCAAATCGAAACATATATAGGGACTTTGATACACCAATTTCAATAGGGTTCGTCCTTGGGCCAAATAGACGAGCTGTGCCGGATCATAAATGCGACCTGTACTTTGTTTACAATTTAACATGGAAAGACAGACAGACAGACAGAGAGACGGACGGACATGCATACATCGACTTAGAAAGTGATTCTATGCATATTCTCAAAAGGAACCATGTGTCTTTTGCCTGTTACAAACACATGCACAGAGACATAATACGCTGTACCACAGCGTAACCCGAAAAAAATTTTCAATGAAAATCTAACTGAGAAATTTATGTATTTCCGTTATTGTTACAATGCAATGTGATTTACGTTTTCCTGCTACGCACACGTTCTCACGTACTGTGTGTATATGCGATGGTGTAAAGTGTGCTTCTGACTGTTAGCAATTGCAATAAACTGCAATCATAATTTTTTCAAGGAAGCAACGAAAACAAACAAGTAATATAAATGTCCCTGCTAAAGGAAATAAATTAGGATGTGATAAATCTAACGACGGAAATGGAACAGGTGCTAAATAAGAAGAAGAAAAATAAATAATATTTGCTGGTTATATATTGGCTTTAAGGCACATAAAAGGGATTTTTTGATAATATTTTTTGAATGACAACTTATAACCGTAGATTTGTTTAAATATTTTTTTTCAATGTCTACAAATAGAAGTGGATTTTTTTAAGGGCCCACACACTATACATCATGCCGATGAACCCCTTTGCATATGTGTGTGATTTACTAGTATGTGGCAAACTCTTCAATCATCCTTCCAAGAAAATGATTTTTGTCTTGCTTGCTTTTTATTTCAATTAATTTTTAAATGCCTACAAATATGCGTAGATTTTTTTTAATGATTTTTTCCAGAAAAATTCTCATGCTATTAATTTTAAAAGGCTGTATGTTACTATGTTTCCATTTACTTTGCCTTCGGATAATGTCTTCATCAATTTGCCTTATATTTAATTGCTAAAGAAAACTTAAAAGCTTTTAGTCATTGCTTCAGCAATAATGGATACTGCCTCATTTTCCAAACGACATTGAAAGGGGTGTCTACCTACAGCCATCAGGTGTTTTCATTAATTTTGTTGCATGCCACAATAACCATGTAAACAGGTGTTGCCCCTTTTCTTTACCAACAATAAATCTTCGTTTAAATTCAATTGAACATTAATTCAAAATAAGAAGGGAGAAAAAATATTGTTGAGAACATTTTTCAGTTCGAAAGGATGTGAGTATGGCATTAATCAGTGGTCTAATTTTGTATTAGGATATGTGAGTTTCTATGAATCTAAATATACACTGTGGAGCATGGTACAATTATAAAAAAACAATTATAAAATATTTAATTTTCAAAATAAAAATAATTTGATGATAATTTGTTTGTTTGTTTACATTTTTCTGTAAAATGAGTTGACACTAGTAGAACTCACAACAACAAATTTCCATGTGGTTGTTGTATCGTTTTTTGTACAACAACACTTGCTGTTACCTTCTATTATTATACCATGACTGTGAAGAAATACATAATTTTAAATAATCCACGCCTGTTGATACTCTTTGAAAAATTAATTAAATAGTATTTGAAAAATAAATCTGAATTATTCCAAGATTTGGATTTGAAAAAACCCATGCCTTAGAATGGACCAGTAAGGAAAGTAGACGTCGTAGACAGTAGACAGACGTCGTCGGAATACAAATTTCAGTACGTTGTGTCAATCAATTTACATTAAATAGGACTAAAATATATATATGGAAGCAATAACTAAATCTGAACCTATTTTCACGATACTTATAACAATTCATTCTTGACCTAATTCTTTACCCTATGCCAAATTTCGTGCAAATCGATAGATATATCAAGACTTTGATCCACCATTTACATAAAATCGGACGAAATTATATATGGGAGCATAATCTAAACCTGAACCGATTTTCACCAAACTTATAACACTTCATTCTTGACCTAATTCATTACCCTATGCAAAATTTTTTTCAAATCGAAAATTATATATAGACTTCGGGGCACCATTTACATAACATCGGACGAAACTATATATGGGAGCTATATCTAAATATGAACCGATTTGCACGAAACTCATCACACGTTATTTTACAC
>NW_026880322.1:0-30358 GCF_032173495.1 Musca vetustissima
AGCTCAACGTTTCTGCGGATCTATATTCCGAGCCTGGGCAGTATTTCGCAATATTCGCACTCTTTTCGCCGAATAGAGGTCAACAGCTACTCTACGTTTTTTTGGCCGACCATATGATACCCTACACTACTTCCAATGACCTCCAAGTTTCTGCGGATCTATGGGCAATATTTCGCGATAATTGCACTCTTTTGACGGAATCATGTTTTCCTGGTGCAAAAAAAAATATTCCATAAGATTATTTTTTTTTATTTTACACAAAAAAGTTTTGGTTCGTTTGGCCCGCTAAATATTGACCTCTCATTATCATGACAGCCATTAAAATTAGTTGATCAGATCACCTTTCCCATGGAAAACTAATGATGTTCCGATTGTAATTGAGGCGTTTAGAGTTACTAGATAATTAGACAAAAAAAAAGTTGTCGCTCTATTTTATCCTCGAAATAGCATGTTATCATCATCGAAAATTATAGGCGTCGTCCTTGACCATAACCGAACCTTATGCGAGCCATCGGACCGAAATTTATGCACTTTAAAGTGTTAACCACACATAAAACAATAAAACTATTGCCAATTTAAAGGTCAAACACTCCTCTTGGATATACTATCAAATTCTCTGGTCTATGTCCTTTAGGAGTAAATATATACGCCATAGAATAAAAAAAAAATAATTTTTCGAGATATGCCGATCGGTTAACTAAATGGTGGATCTAAGATTAATATTTCGTGGAACTACACAAATTTATAATACCCTGACAGCATAAATGAGTAGAGTATAAAAACCGCCCTACAAAACATTTCTGAATAAAAATCTTTACCCATGCTTTTATACCCTTCTCCACACTGTGGTAAAGGTATGTATTTGTCCATATGTTTGTAACAAGCAAAGCGAATCGAGATAGACCCATGGTTCCTTTTGAGAATATGCATATAATTATTTTCTGAGTCGATTTAGGTATGTCCGTCCATGTATTTTTGTGAGCAAAGTACAGGTCGCATTTGGATTATTGAAATTGGAGAGAAAAGGTTTAGATTTAGATATAGCTCACATATATAGTTTCGTCCGATTTTATGTAAATGGTGCACAAAACTCCCAATATTGGTTCGATTGAGACAAAATTTTGCAGAGAGTACTCAATTAGGTCCAGATTGGTGTTTGCGAAGTTTTGTTGGAATCGAGTTAGATTTAGATATAGCTCTTATATAGTTTCGGCCGATTTTATGTTAATGGAGCACCATACTGCCAATGTTTGTCCGATTGAGACATAAATTTTGCATAACTTTTTGAAGTTACTACAGGTTGACATCCGTGAAGTTTTGTTGAAATAGGTTCAGATTTTAATACAGCTCACATATATACTTTAGTCCCATTTTATGTAAATGGTGCAACATAGATTCTGTTCTCTTTGCACGATATTTTGTTGTTGAAATCGGTTCAGATGTAGATACCGCTGACACATACAAATGGTGCACGTTTCCACGACAGAGGGATCTACGAAAAGCAAATGGAGGAGCCTATGCCTGTTCAATTTACATGAAATATTGCACAGTGTATTGGATTAGATATAGCTTCCATATATATTTTCATCCGATTTCACCTAATGATGTTCCAAATAACTAAAGTTTGTCCAATTAGGTCGATTACTCGATTTCATACAATTTCATAAATTTCAGGAGTATGTCAAATATCAATGTACTTCACACAGTTAATTTCTTCCGATTCCATTTCAATGAGCCTCCAAAATGTTATGCATATTCTATCTACAGGATATTGTACATATGAGCATCTCTCGTATCTACCCAAAGTGGTGAAGGGTATCATATAGTCGGCCCGTCCAACTTTTGAACTTTCCTTATTGGTTTTAAATACAAAATTGTGCCTAAACTAAAAATATTAAAAAAAATCACCCCAACACAAATATTGTTAAAAACCAGCTGAAATGTTTGTGTTCGTAAGTGGTGTATTATGAACAAATTGCATATAATTTAAATTCATTTCTATAAAATGATGTGTTCTTGTCAAAATCTTAAAATATTTGTCGCGATGTGACAACAGTGGGGAAGGTATGCTATTGTTTGTAAATGCCTTGTTAACCTCGAAGTGAGGCACCAGCGAAATTCTCATGCAGTTTATGTCATTGGTCAGCTAAGTACTTCGCTTTGTTACAAGAGACATTTGGCTATGAAAGGTTTTTTGTATAGAAGCAATAGCTTCTGGGGAGAATATCCCAACAAAAAACTAAGGTAACTGATTAGGATCAGTGGAGTGATCCGAAACTATAGTCTTCCCTGCCTTACCCCTCGACAAACAATGCCATACATTCCCCACTAATAAATAGTTGTTTTTTTTTTTTTGCAAAAACAAAATACAAATGGTATCCCAAATAAACCGCCAAAACTACTGAAGGTAAAAAATTATAATTTACGTGGAAGCTGTGATGGTGGTAATGTAAAAAAATGGGTGAAAATGTGTTGAAGGCAACGAGTTTTTTTGTGTTCCTTCCTGATCTGGGCTAAACTACACAACGCACGCACATGTGATTAGTGACCAAGTTGCCGAATACCCCATGGACAATATGGTTCTAATGTATGATTTGTCGATATAATCACTGCATCCACCCAAAATGGATGCTGACATTTTGAAGCCGGATTTTCGGTGTTTTTTGAATTTTTCTTATAATTAGGATAATGGACTAAAGTTATTATAGGATTGTAGAACTCGTAATTTTGCTTCGTTTAGTGTATATCTCATGAATGTGCTCACCGTAGCTTCTTTGCAATTGGGTTCCAAAGACGAAAAATTGGTGCGTACATTTTTATAAAATATATTATATATTATATATTATTATATTTTTTTAAGTCTAAAATTAAGAAAGTCCATTCAAATTCCGTGGAACACCGCGTAATGTTAGTTTTTTACGTGCCGGATCTAATGAGCCCATTCATGTTCAAATCCGCCCAATAAAACGGCGGATATAGGTACCTCGGGGTTCTTAACCGATCCTTTTAAAATAGGTGTCCTTTTGTGTATTTTCATAGGAGATTACTGAAATCAGATGCGCATAAAAATCATATGCACGTTGCGTCATTTTTAGGGTTTTTGCATAATTAAATGCATCGAGCGGCACACTTTGGCCCCTAAATGAAACCTCGAAAAATGCATAATTATCGGTTTATACGAAAACCGCATGCGCATCATGCTTTTTAATGTTGATCATTTTCATATACTGTAACTGCAATATATTTGGTCATTTTTAACCCTACGGTCAATAACCGGGTACATTTGTACCTTTTTTTGAATAAAAATGCTGTAAAATTTTCAATAATAGAGATATTTGGATCAAATTTTGAGGAATCATTCTTGAGGTATTTTCACTCATAATCGAAGAATAATAATAAATATTTTCCATATATATAATTTTTAAAATTTTTTAAAGTTATTACCTACGTAGATCAATAACCGTGGTACATTTGTACCCATCCAAAGATAGCTCTGAAACTCATTAAAAAATTGGACTATCGCGAGGTTTTCTGTTTGAAATTAGTCTATACGGATCTAATCTAGATGTAGGAACTCAAAATTATATATACATTAAAATAATATATACTTAAATCCATGCTTAAATGATAATCTATCTCAACCAATCATAGTAAATTCGTCATAGCTTTCGAATGGGTTAAGTTTTTTTAGTTATTTTTTATTGGGATATTTTTTATTGGGATATTATATATTTAAATCCAAGCTTAAATGATAATCTATTTAAAACAATCCCCTCGAATGGGTTAAAATTTTTTTTTGTGGCCCTGGAAATTTTTGTGGCCCACAACATGGGGCCATCAGGACGACTCGTGGAATTCAGAAACTACCCTGGTTTTCCCTTGGTATACAGGCACAAAAACAATGATTAATGTCCGTAATTTTTCAATTATTCTTCATATTGGGCCTGAAACATTTTCTGTAATCGATTTAGTCTGAATTATTACAATTCTAAATTGGCGTACATATATTAACTATCATTAAATAACGTTTTAAAGTATTAAATAAAGTTAAAAATGCGCCAATCGCAATCTCTAAACTCATAAAATGTGAATAATTGGCAATAATAATTGTTTTTGTCCATGTATACTAAAGGAAAACCAAGGTAGTTTCTGACTTCCACGAGTCGCCCTGATGGCCCCATGTTGTCTAGGGCCACAGAAATTTGCAGAGGGGTTGATGAACACCTAAATAAGATCCCAATAAAAAAATAACTAAAAAAGCTTAACCCATTCGAAAGCTATAACGAATTTACTATGATTGTTTTAGATAGATTATCACTTAAGCTTGGATTTAAATATATAATATTTTAATGTATATATAATTTTGAGTTCCTACATCTAGATCAGATCCGTGTAGACTAATTTCAAACAAAAAACCTCACAATGTTTTAATGAGTTATAGAGCTATATTTGGATGGGTACAAATGTACCACGGTTATTGATCTACGTATACTTTTTTGGTTATTGACCGTAGGATTAAAGTCAAAACTCTTACCAGAGGAATCTACCGATATTTAACAATCATCTAAAAGAATTTTTAGAAGAAATCTTCACGTGTTGTAGAAGATCTAGACTAAGCCGTATCATCTTAACCATACAAAAAATTGAAAAAAAATATTTTGTGGCAATTCAAAAATTAATTTATTTTATTTTCAGATATTTTCAAGCTTTTATTTCTTTTTCGCGACTATTAAACCGTATTTCAATGTGATTTGACTAGTATGCTAAGAAAACAAATGTGTTTAACCATTTGTAAAGAAATTCGCGAATTACAAAAAATAGGAATTAATGTAACTTATATTTGAAATACAAGATTTAAAACCGCTATAACTTTTGTGCGCAGCATCCCAATTTGTGAACGCGAACAGATTTTGAATCAGCACATTTTCCTTAACCTATGTAAAAAAATCATGAATGTGCTTGCAAAAAAAAAAAAAATTAAAAAAAATTTTAATGGCATTTTAAAGGAATTTTGTAATTTGCCATATATTAAGGTCATCCAGTAAACCTACAGTAGGCCTATTGTGCCACTTTTTAACAACATTCGGCATTGTTTATTTTACAACAATATCATTTGTTTGTTTTGTTGTTTTTACAATAACAAAAGAGAATTAAACAATATCGAATGTTGTTAAAAGATCTGTATAGGCCTACTGATATCTAATTTTTTTTGTCAAAACATATTGAATTCAGAACCAGTAAGGAAAGTAGTAAAGTCGGACGGGGCCGACTATATGATACCCTTCACCACTATGGGTATATTAAACAGGACTATTAACATAAAATTGGATGAAAAAAAATATGTGATATTTACCTAACTGTGAATCTACCTAGATCTATCCATAAAGTATGTCAATCGACTTCAAACAAGTATAAAGAGGTCATCCGTTGGGCTATGTCGGTACTTCTAGAAAACGCAACTACGTAATTCTATGCTCAATACGTTGGTCAAAATTTGATGTCAATCTGACTAACATGAGGAGTTTGATGCCCAATTTACTTGAAATCGGGCGAAAATATATATGGAAGCTCTATCCAAATATTAAGCGATTTCAAACAAACTTGTCACAGGTATCTAAATCTGGACCGATTTTCACGAACCAAGCCAGACATCATTCTAGGCTCAATTAAGTATGTTATGCCAAATTTTGTGCAAATCGAAGGATATATAGGGACTTTGGTGCACCTTTTACATGAAATCGGACGAAACTATATATGGCAGCTATATCTAAATCTTGACCTATTTTCACGAAACTTGGCAGACAGTACGTTATGCCAGATTTCGTGCAAATCGAAAGATTTATAGGGACTTTGGGGCACTATTTACATGAAATCGGACGAAACAATATATAGTAGCTATATCTATATCTGGACCGATTTTCTCCAAACTTGGCAGACATCACTCTAGGCTTAATTCAGTACGTTATGCCAAATTTCGTTCAAATCGAAAGATATATAGGGACTTTGGAGACCCATTTACCTTAAATCGGACGAAAATATATATGGGAGCTATATATAAATCTGAACCGATTTCCTCGAAACATGGTACACGTCATTCTTGACCTAATTCAGTACTTTATGCCAAACTTCGTGCAAATCGAAAGATATATAGGGACTTAGGAGACCCATTTACCTTAAATCGGACGAAACTATATATGGGATCTATATCTAAATCTGGACCGATTTTCTCAAAACTTGGCAGACATCACTCTAGGCTTAATTCAGTACGTTATGCCAAATTTCGTGCAAATCGAAAGATATATAGGGACTTTGGGGCACCATTTACCTTAAATCGGACGAAAATATATATGGGAGCTATATATAAATCTGAACCGATTTCCTCGAAACATGGTACACGTCATTCTTGACCTAATTCAGTACTTTAGGGACTTAGGAGACCCATTTACCTTAAATCGGACGAAACTATATATGGGATCTATATCTAAATCTGGACCGATTTTCTCGAAACTTGGCAGACATCACTCTAGGCTTAATTCAGTACGTTATGCCAAATTTCGTGCAAATCGAAAGATATATAGGGACTTTGGGGCACCATTTACATGTAATCGGAAGAAACTATATATGGGAGCTATATCTAAATCTGGACCGATTTTCACGAAACTTGGCAGACATCACTCTAGGCTTAATTCAGTACGTTATACCAAATTTCGTGGAAATCAAAAGATATATAGGGACTTTGGGGCACCATTTACATGAAATCGGACGAAACTATATATGGGAGCTATATCTAAATCTGGACCGATTTTCACGAAACTTGGCAGACATCATTCGAGGCTTAATTCAGTAGGCTGTACCAAATTTCGTGCAAATCGAAAGATATTTAGGGACTTTGGTGCACCATTTACCTTAAATCGGACGAAAATATATATGGGAGCTATATCTAAATCTGAACCGATTTTTCCCAATTTCAATAGGGTTCGTCCTTGGGCCAAATAAGTGACGTATGCCAAATTTCATCCAATTCGGATAATAAATGCGACCTGTACTTTGTTTACAATTTAACATGGACAGACAGACAGACGGACGGACGGACATGCATAAATCGACTTAAAAAGTGATTCTATGCATATTCTCAAAAGGAACCATGTGTCTATCTCGTTTATTTTTGCCTGTTACAAACATATGCACAAAGACATAATACCCTGTACCACAGTGTGGTGAAGGGTATAAAAATAACCATATTTAGCTTTGACAAAGGCATCGATAAAATTTTCAATTTGTTTAAAAATTATCCAAAAATACACAATAACCAAGGTTTATTCACAAGCAATAAACCTTGTGAATAAACCTTGGTTACACTCAACCAACTTATTAATTAGTATTGAATATCTGTGTTTTATGCTTTATTTCACTTTCCGGCCTCTGTTGCAAACCCCTCCCCTACTGTCCACTGCTCAAAGCATTCGACATACCAATTTCTATCGGCGGAGCCCCTCTGAGCTAAACACTAGTTTTCCTAAGTTCACTTATAATCGAACCATAGTTACACATCATTTACTTACCAATTAAAAACGATGCAATTGTCATTATCAAAAAGTAAACATTAGCAATTCGACGAAATTGTTCCAACATATTTAGGGGTAAAAATGTTAACAAACTATATTTTGTTGTTTTTACATGATTTGGTTTATTCCGACGACGTTTCCTTTCAACACCATCATTACCACCAATTGGTATTTTCAAAGATTCCTCAATAACACTGACACGGGTGCCCTACAAAGTTAGAATATATTTATTTAAACAATTCGATATTTTCAAAAATCTACACGCATGATTTTTACCATTTTTCCTTTTTTTTATTAAAGAACTATATTAAAATATAAACACCAAAATCCTAATGGTGTTCGATATTGATGGTTTCCGATTTACACAATAAATAACACTGCTACCATAACCACCGTTAAGCTACTGACTAATTAATGCATACATCTCATAATTTGCATTATTGTTTATTTGGTATTTAGGTTTTGTAGATTATAACCTATTAGCAAAATATTTTTTGGTTGGATCAAAAATAACCTCTTATCAAAAACGCAATCAATTGATTTCATTGATTATTTGCTAATAATGTCCAAATATTAAGTAATTATACAAGCACATAGATAAATGTATAACTTTGCGGGGGTCATTAAACATTTATTTACCTTAATAATTTAGAGAGAGTTTTTGTTCTCTCTTCTCTATTCTATATTATTTTTCTTAACTAAATTATCAATTATTTTTATGTGTTATTTTTGTGAGTAATTCCATTTCTCAAGTTTACATTTCTATGTTATTTTTTATTACTATGTATATAGATAGTAAAAAATGATGTATCTGCTTTGTTTAACAGGAATAGATAAACTACTCCGCTTCAGTACTTTTAAATCACAAAACAAATATACGTAGAACTAAAATTGACAAACTAAACACCTCTACCATTGGATTGACATTCCAACTTTGATGATTTACTACAAAATAAACTGCGTACCACCTTGGCGGTATAATCGGGCACCAGGCAAGCCACGGCCGTTACAATTGTAAACAGCCAACAGGGTAGAGAGGTGAAGACACGATTATAGGCATGATATAAACCAGGGTTATTGGGACTGTAAACAATGAGAAATATTAAAATAATTAACAATAATACATTTCCAATCCGTTGTAATACTTACAAATCAATAAAGTTGTATATAACCGTACTCAAGATGAAACCAAGGAAAGAAGCAATGATAATGCCAATATAAACGTAGCTAAGGTAGTGGGATTCCAGCATTAACTTCAAATTGCCAACCACAACAACCAGCTGTATTAGAATTGATCCGAAAATATAATATTCAGCCGTTTGCCCCTCGTTGAGTATAACATTGTTAAGTGTTAGGAAGAAATAAGCAAAGAAGAAGACAACAATAGAATGGAAAGCTCCGTTTAATATCCAGCGAAGAAATACCGTCCAACGTACTTGACGATTTTGGGAATTTTGTTGATATAAATGGGGATTTCTGAAATTTGAAATAATGGAAAATAAATAAAATGCCTCAGTGCTGTCTTTAAGACATTAGAATATTAGAAATTAGAACACCTCAAGGTGTTCTATAGAAATTAGAACACCTCAAGGTGTTCTATAGAAATTAGAACACCTCAAGGTGTTCTATAGAAATTAGAACACCTCAAGGTGTTCTATAGAAATTAGAACACCTCAAGGTGTTCTATAGAAATTAGAACACCTCAAGGTGTTCTATAGAAATTAGAACACCTCAAGGTGTTCTATAGAAATTAGAACATCTCAAGGTGTTCTATAGAAATTAGAACACCTCAAGGTGTTCTATAGAAATTATAACACCTCAAGGTGTTCTATAGAACTTAGAACACCTCAAGGTGTTCTATAGCAATTAGAACACCTCAAGGTGTTCTATAGCAATTAGAACACCTCAAGGTGTTCTATAGCAATTAGAACACCTCAAGGTGTTCTATAGCAATTAGAACACCTCAAGGTGTTCTATAGCAATTAGAACACCTCAAGGTGTTCTATAGCAATTAGAACACCTCAAGGTGTTCTATAGCAATTAGAACACCTCAAGGTGTTCTATAGCAATTAGAACACCTCAAGGTGTTCTATAGCAATTAGAACACCTCAAGGTGTTCTATAGCAATTAGAACACCTCAAGGTGTTCTATAGCAATTAGAACACCTCAAGGTGTTCTATAGCAATTAGAACACCTCAAGGTGTTCTATAGCAATTAGAACACCTCAAGGTGTTCTATAGCAATTAGAACACCTCAAGGTGTTCTATAGCAATTAGAACACCTCAAGGTGTTCTATAGCAATTAGAACACCTCAAGGTGTTCTATAGCAATTAGAACACCTCAAGGTGTTCTATAGCAATTAGAACACCTCAAGGTGTTCTATAGCAATTAGAACACATCATGGTTCAAGTAGAACAACTCAAGGTCTTCTATAGCAATTAGAACACCTCAAGAGGTTCTATAGTAATTAGAAGAAAGAAACGCCTCTATTAACATTAGAACCTCTCAAGTGATTCGGTATTCAATATACACCTCAAGGTGTTCTATAGCAATTAGAACACATCATGGTACAAGTAGAACAACTCAAGGTCTTCTATAGCAATTAGAACACCTCAAGAGGTTCTATAGTAATTATAACACTTCATAGTGTTCTATAGGCAATAGGACGCATCATGGTGTTCTATAGGCAATAGGACGCATCATGGTGTTCTATAGGCAATAAAACACTTCCTGGCGTTCTATTGGCAATAGAACACCTTATTTTCTGTAGACCACATAAAATCTCATTGTGTTCTATAGTCAATAGAGAACCTCATGGTGTTCTATAGTCAATAGAAAACCTCATGGTGTTCTATAGGCAATATAAAACTTCATGTTATTCTATAGGCAATAGAACACTCCATGGTGTTCTAAAGATAATAGAACACCATAGACCCTAGAACATCTAGTGGTGTTCTATAGACAAAAAAACATTAGAACACCTTCAGTTGTCTTATAGTTTTTGGAACACCTCATGGTGTTCTCTTACCATTGGGACACCTCAAGGAGTTCTACAGACAATTAAGCACCTTATGGTGTTCTCTAGTTAAATCTTTACTTACCCCATTAACACCTCCTCCGAATATGGCTTCTCACTAATAGCCAAAAAGGTGAAACTAAACGATATATAAATCACATCGAACAGCCACATATACAGCGAATGGTAGACCGATGTCGATGAAAACAAATCATATATTTGAAACAGAACCATTATTCCAGTAATCAAAATATTCTTGTAACAATAGAACAACACCAAAAACGAAAGACGTGCCGTATTATAGTGACCATGAACCAGCAGCAATCGTTGAAGCATAAAAAATTTCGCTATAGAAAAATCTGAACAACGTGCCGCTTGTAGACCTTCTTTACCCATAATGCCAATGCCGACATCGGCCTCCTGTATCATGGACACATCATTGGCACCATCACCAATGGCGGCGGTGAGAAAGCCTTTTTGTTTCTTAACCAAGGTAACAACCTCGGATTTCTGCAGAGGGTTGAGCCGACAACATAGTACGGCGCTACATTTCAGGGCTGTATTACGGAATTCTTCGGGTATTTCTTTTAGGGCTATAGCCAAACTTGGACCATCCATAATTAGGGCATGTTTTGAGTTCTCGTTATTATTTTCACAATTTCCCTCCAGTTTTTGTAAAGCATCCATGACATCTTCTTTGTTATGATAATTCACAATGAAATGTTGTTGGGCATCCGGTGGTATGTGACCACAGGCTAGAGCAATGTTCACAGCTGTCTCCACTTTGTCACCAGTCAAGACCCATATTTTCATGCCTGCTTTTTGTAATGCTGTTAGAGTTCCGCATACATTTTCTTGTAAAGCATCCTCCACAGCAGTGGCGCCCAATAGTTCCAAATCTGTGGGAAAGAATTTTTTTTTTAATAATTTCAATTCCCAAAAAAATCGAATCAAATTTCACACATACCACACTCAACACGTTTATAGCATTCATCCATTAACTCCTGCCTACTTTCCAGGGTATTCTGGGCTATCATCAGATCATTACAAAATTCTTCATATTCATCTTCGGGTATGAGCCTTCTAGCTACAGCCAATGTTCGCAAACCTTCCTTGGCAAATTCTGTGATATGAGGATCTGTTTGCCTTATCATCACTTTCGATTCTTCCGAACACAATTCAAAGACTGCACTTTCTGCACCTTTGGTATATAACCATTTACGATCTTCGCTGTCCGCCACGATAACACTCATACGTTTGCGTTCCGAAGAAAATTCCAAAGTGTTTAAACGTTTATTGGTTTCAATTTTCGATTCACTGCCTTTGGAATCTAACAAAATTTTAACTTTTAACAGATCATTATCCTCTCCAAGATAAATGAAACCCAATTGGCGGCAAGCTTCCAGTAAAGCTTTCTCATCGGGACTGGATGCCTGATATTCCAATAGATCATAGGCAGTATCCTCCAGTGGGCTTTGGGCAATTTGTACCGTGTGGCACAATGTCAAAGCCCGGAAGAACTCAACTTCTTTATCCTGCAATGAAAAAATATAAATTTTACGTTC
The DNA here is from genome assembly GCF_032173495.1 of Musca vetustissima. Classification (NCBI taxonomy): domain Eukaryota; kingdom Metazoa; phylum Arthropoda; class Insecta; order Diptera; family Muscidae; genus Musca; species Musca vetustissima. The sequence continues at coordinate 12,147 of NW_026880322.1, forward strand.
TCTTCGTATCTCCGATGTAACCACACCTTACCTCAAATTCCTTTACACTCAACATTTTCTTCGTTTCCACATTTTCCAAAAAATAATTACGGTACATATATTTCACTCCGCCAATTGAACATTGTTGAAATATCATTTCATTTTTGGTCAATGTTCCAGTTTTATCCGAAAATAAAATATTTATTTGGCCCAAATCTTCATTGAGGTTAGAGGAATTTACCACAGCTCGTTGATCTGTCTCCGAATCATATAATTTCTGATCTTGTTGTATAAAGAAGGCATTCAATACACGATATAGCTCAATATTCATATACATCGATATCGGTATCATATAATTGAACAGAATCAAAAATGCCAAAAAATCTTCAATAATATTTGTAATGGCATTGACTTGTATCGGTGGACCCAAATAATCCATAAATGGTATGGTATTAATTTCTTCATATCTGAAATGAAAAAAAAAACGAATTATTTGAAAATCCTGTAGTCATAGAATTTTTGATCTTTAAGCGCGATATGTGCCTGCTGCAGAATCACGATTTTTGTAGTCCATAGAATCAATTTTCGTCAATGTTGGACTTTGAACTTAAAATAAAAACGTGGGTTAACAACTTAGTTTGATAGAAGTCCAATTTTAGTCCCATTATTTTGAAACCTCAAATTGGATATTTATTTAGAAGTATTGCATATCATTGGTCGCACGCTCACGATTTGCTTCGACAATGTTGATTACCGACAACTACTACCCAGCTCGACCAACTTCGTGCCGAAAACCCCGCTGACGACAGAATCCCGCAGGTAAGCACTGAAATAAATGCTTTAGTCCTTGAGCATAGGCGCTCTATACGATTATTTACACAGCGATGTAAATTCCAAGCAGCTATCTACAGAGAAGCTTAGAGTACGTGGGTACCTACCTTGCTGTCTTACCACGGTGCTATAAACACCAGTTAATACAAAGCATCAAACAACGCCCTCACTACTAATCGATCACACGTATTTGGAGTTGATTACCTCCCTGGATATGGAGCGGAGCCCATCTATAACTTCCGCCTTTCTATGGATCAGGCACCCGCGATTTGGGTATAAACCACCTCCAGCACGATGCTCCCCGAAGAGCCAACTGCCAGGCTAGATCCGAAACCGTTGGTCAGGTTCATAGCCGAAGCTATTACCAGTAGAACCCCAAACGGTTCGAGACTTGTCACCACAGACTATACTATCATTAGAACAAATATTTGCAGGCTTTCTACAATGAAGGGGATACAAAGAAAAAGGTGACCACCAACACTTTATGACTTTGGTAGCAAACATGCAACTCACCCCTTCCAACAATTGTTCCACAAGCCTGCTAGTTCGGGAATGGTCCGAAGACGAAACTACTACCATTTGAACTAATACCTGCAGACTCTCCACAATGGAATAACCGTTAAAAGAGGACGAATAACAGATGCAAAAACCAAAACCTCTCGATGCCAATTTCCACATCGTCTCCCATTACCACCCAACGATCATTCCACAAGCCGACAATGTATGGGAATAATAACCCTAATAGTTTCGATTCATGATCCGGGACTAGTAAACCCAAAGACACAAAAACCCAAAACACCAGAATACCCTCAAGGGCATTATTCACACTACACATCCACACAGGATAGTGGCCGTAACCATTTGGGTATCCGGCCCCCGCCGGACCAAACTCACACTCTACAAGACACTGATACTACCCGTGCTGTTATATGGATTTGAAGCATGGGAACTTGCGCATGCAAATGAGGCACCTCTTTGAGAAAATTTATCCTGAAGATCTATAAGCTGATCTGCGTCGATGGCGAATATCGCCGTCGAATGAACCACGAGCTTTACAATCTATACGCGGACATCGACATAGTCAGTCGTATCGAGCTGCAGCGACTACGTTGACTAGACCATGTTGTGAGAATAGATGATGTCCCAGCTCAAAAGGCATATAAAAGCGAGCCAAGCGGCAGTTTACACAGAAGGGGAAGGCCATAAATCCGATGGAAAAATCAAGTAAAAGACATCTCGGAAAATAGTTTTTCAAATTGGATGACATGCACACAGACCAATGCGCTTGGAAATCTTTTTAAGCTCAGCTCCTGGAAAAACCGTTCAAGCCAGCTAAGTAAGTTTTACCATTGTTGAAGGTTGCTTTCCACTGATCATAATTCTTCAAGAATGAAGTACTCGATGTTTGGCGCTTTAGTTGTCTCACGGATCACATCATTCATGACAACACGTGCAATGTGATTCAGAACATGATGCTGGCAACTGATAATCTTCGGTGCAGGATAACCATTCTCTTCCAAAATTTTCTGCAGTCGAAATACAACGCCTATCTTTTTGTAGGTGTTTACGCCTGATCTCCCGACAACAATCATCGTTCACTAGGTGATTCTTCTTCTTCTTCTTCTTAGAGAAATGAAGGCATTAGAAGCGTCGAACGACGTGTATCTTCGGGTGTATGCGACTCCGTTCACTCATCGGCGCAGCAACAATTACCATTTGCCTCCTCGTATTAACGTTTCTAAATCGACTAGGTACTTAGGAAATCAGGAAAAATAGATAATCGTTTGTATCTTGTGAATTTTTTTTTCATTGTGTATAGTCTAGCACAAAAAGCGCGATATAAACAGAAAAAGTTAAGTGTTTTGGAAACTTCCACCTCTGTTATGAACACATGTTAAAATTTCTTTCGATCTGGCAACTCCTTCATATAGAAACAGGAGTTCCATTGTAAACAATTCCGGATGTGTCCTTTTTAAACACCTGTTTCTATATGAAGGAGTTGCCAAATCAAAACAAAATTTAACATGTGTTCGTGGCTACCTATTTATTGTGCCCGGATTTTAGTCTAAAGTCTTTTCTTGTACAAACAATTCCATTCCAAATAAACTTTTAGATATAGTATTAACATATTGCGGTTTCTATACATAAAAATAACCTTGTAGTATATCATTCCATCTTACCTTCCCAACATATACAGGATAATGCAGGCAACCACCATCAGCACGACCAAAAATATTAAAAATTTGTTAATATAGATTTCACTTGAAGCTGACTTATTTCCTGTATAACGGCTATTTAGCTGCAATTTTGTAGACATCCCCGTATAAACTGCACATCCTATAACCTTTTCCGTATTCTTAACCTTCGATCCGCGCAACAGAAGATTATCACTTGTCAAAGGCAGCACCATTGACGTACCATTTACTTCAATTTTTCCATTAAATTTATATAAATCTGTTCGCGGACTTTCACACTCAATCACTCCCAGTCGATTTAAATCGATTAAATCGTTGATCTCCGGTAGACCTCTCGGTATCGTTAATGTCTTCAAATTTGTTTCACCATCCAAATTGGCAGTGGTAACAAAACATTTACCACTCTTATCGGTCGAATGCAATAAAACCACATCACAGGGTACATCACAATCGGAACGAACTACAACCAAATCGCCCGGGCATACATAACGAGATTCAATTTCCCGCTCCTGACCATCACGTAAAACGGTAACCTTTGAATAATTCACCAAGTTATCATTTTTATAACGTTGATAATCTTCATGGGCCTCCTTAATGCCCGTCACAATCATAACAAACAGTAGCGGGATCAATGAGACCATGGGTGAAAGTGTACTATCTGTAATTAACGTAATTATTAATAAGATTGTACAAATGCAAGTTTTCTTTAATCGGGCCAATACTTACTGATGAAAAACGATATTATGGTCACTACCAAGAAATAAAAATATACCGCCCTTCGAAATTGATCGTAAAAATTAATGGGTAAAAATGTTAACAGAGTATATTTGGTGGTCTTTATACGATTTAGCTGCTGAGATTTTTTACCACTTTGTGTGGCATTGCCGCCCACTTGTATGCGGAGATTTTCCGTTGATTTACTGCCACTTGAACCCTGTTTAAAATTTAAATTCATATTCAAAATTGCTTTTAAATATTTAATCACTTTAAAACATACCATTTTCAATTTATATTTTTTTCCTCAAATTGTCCAATATTTTCTGTTTATTAATTTAATTTCATTGTATTTTTACGACTTCACCCAATCGACCACCAACGTTCTTTAACGGCCAATATTAACTTCGCTACTGAATATTTTTCCGCTAATCAGTCGATGGGTTCACATTTCACTTGATATGCAACTCAATATTGTATTGAATTGTGTTGTGTTGAATTCTTAGTGTTTTAACGATAAGGATAGAGTTAAAGGCATTATCGTAGACATGAGTATTTTGGTAATTATTGTTTTAAAAAGATTATGATATGCTAATTCTTATTGGAACCCCTATTAATAAATATATACACCATTTCAAAAAAGACTATAATACGAGGGCAGTTCGGAAAGTTCTTAGCCCAACACAAAAAACGCGTTATATATTATCGTAACACTTGAAGCTACCTGAGTTTCTCCCGATCAAAACAACGAAAAATCAAATTGATCATGCTGTCATAGACTGAAGGCGTTCATCCAGTGTTTTAGGCGTTCGATCGTTTTGAGGAGCGAATATCAATTCGGACCACTACCTTGTAGCAGCCAAGGTTCGCACTCGTCTTAATGCAGCAGCAAATGTGCGATCCAACACAACACGGAAACTCGATGTCGAAAAGCTGCAAACACAACAGATAGCAGAAGCCTACTCCGCTCAACTCACCCACCTGCTTGAGAAGACCACTCCTTGTCTCGATAATAAAATAGACGCACAATTGCAAAGAATTGCCCACTCCATACAAACTGCAGCAAAAGCAACACTTGAGTACCAAAGACCAACATCAAGAAACCCGTGGTACGATCAAGAGTGTCGTAATGCTACTGATGTGAAAAACGCAACGTATAGGACAACCCTGAAGACAGTAGCAACACGTAATGCGAGAGAGAATTTTCGGAAGAAAAGGAGAGGGGATAAACGTGTTTTCAAAAAAAAAAAAACAGAAAGAACAAGAAAAACGTGAGCAATTCGAGATGTACAGAAGTCAGAATGAAGTCCGGAAATTTTACCAAGAGTAAGGCTTTGGCACAGGCACTTCCTCCTGTAGATATGAAGAAGGAAACCTGGTGACAGATACAGACAGCGTGCTGAAGATCTGGAAGGAGCATTTAGAAAAACTTCTGTTATCAAATAGTAGCGGTGAAGAGTATACCCCAGCACCAATAAGAGATGACTGTATAGATTGTATACCACCTAGCCACGATGAGTTCATAGTAGGAAGGAGTATTTTGCAAAGCTTCTGTGACGGTGAATAAGATACCCCAGAACCAATAATAAATGATGGTATATATTGTATACCCACTAGCCAGATGAGGTCAAATTAACAATTAATGGGCTGAAGAACAATAAAGCAGCAGGTGCCGATAGATTACCAGCCGAACTATTCAAGACAGGTAGTCAGAGCACGCACCAACTGATTAGGACAATTTGGCTAGAGGAATGCATGCCCAATGTTTGGAACCTCAGCATACTGTGTTTCGTGCACAAAAAGGAGACAAGACCATATGTGCCAACAATAGAGGAATAAGTCTCCTTCCCATCGCATATAAAGTGCTACCCAGTGTGCCGTGTGAACGACTGAAGCCAATGGTCAATGATATTATTTGGCGGTTTTAGGCCCGGCAAATCCACCTTAGACCAAATTTTCATTCTGCGCCTGGAGAAGACCCACGAAGAAGTAATCGACAAATTCCACCTATTCGTCGATTATAAAGCCGCATTCGACAGCCTGTAAAATTAATACGGCTATGCAGGATAACTTTAAGCGGCACAAAGTCAACAGTTCAAGTTGGAAAGGATCTCTCAGAGCCCTTCAATACCGAACGAGGATTCAGACAGTTTGACAGTTTGTCGTGTGACCTTTTTAAAATCCTGCTGGACAAGGTCATACAAGAGGCAAAGGTGAACAGAAATGGAACTCTGTACAACAAACAACACATGTTACTCGCCTACGCCGATGACATCGACATAATGGGTCCAACATTGGGAGCGTTAACGGCCACCTTTGAAGAAATTGAGAAGGAGTCTGAAAGTTAGTGCGGCAGTAAATGGCGACCAAGTTGATAGTATCAACTCGCAAGACGTCCAGTAGATTCGAACCATCTGTGGAACTTGAAAACTACAGCTTCGATTTAGTTAACGATTTTCTGCCACAAGACAGCTAAGTAAGATAAATAAATATATTAAAAAAAGGAAAATATCTTCTTGCAGATTAGGAACTGTTGGGCGCCACTGCTGTAAAGGATGCTCCACAAGAAAATGTACGCGGAACTCTAACAGCATTACAAAAAGGCGGTATGAAAATATGGGTCTTGACTGGAAATAAAGTGGAGACAGCGGTAGCCTGTGGCCACATACCATCCGATGACCAACAACATGTTATTGTGAATTATAACAATAATAATTAAGGGTTTTATTCAAAAAAAAAAACTTGAGGTATTTTCTGAAAAGAACACCGAGTCCCTGAAATATGCTCTAATTATAGACGGCCCAAGTTTGGCTATAGGTACGAAATTTTGTATGCTTCGACGTTTGCAGCAATGGTCACTATAGTACGGCAAGTCTTTAATTTTTGGTGTTGTTCTATTGCTACAAAAATATTTCAAATACTGGAATTATGGTTTCGTCTCAAATATATGATTTGTTTTCATAGACTTCGGTATATTATTCACTGTATATATGGCTCTTCGGTGTGATTTATAGATCGTATAGTTTTAGCTTTTTAACTATTAGTTAAAAACCATATTCGGAGGAGGTGTTAATGGGGTAAGTTATGATTTGAAGTACAGAACAACTTGAGATGTTCTAAAGTCTATAGAACACCTTGAGGTCTTCTATTGGCTATAAAACACCTTGGAGTGTTATATTGGCTACTAAATACGATGAGGTTCTATTGTCTATAGACCACCATAAGGTGTTAAATAACTGTAGAAGACCATGAGGAGTTTCATAGGTTAATGAGCATCATATGGCGTTATATTGGCTATAGACCAATATACCAATGCCACCACAGGGACTAGCCGTATATTGAAGATTTTGATGGCAGCCTGAATGTATGCTAACATATTCAATTTTATGAAGAATTGTTCCTTTAGAACATAGACATGGATCATATCACAATATGCATAAAATTTAAAAAAAAATGATTTCTTTAGTTTTTAGTAATTATAGAGTAATAGATTTTTGGTTTCACCTCTATAATAATAAATAATATTACAGTTTTCATTTTATATTCATTTATTGAATATTCATTTTTCTTTTCTTCTTTTTATTACAAAGTAATAAAAATATTTGTGTTTTTATATTTATTTTCATTTATACAATAAAGGAAATATTCCAAAAATACTAGTGAATAAAATTTGTAGGCGTATATATATTAATATAAAAATAGCATTTCAAAAATTAAAACTAAACGAAAAATAATTAATGCAGTTTATTTTTTACACAGTGGTATAATGAGCTTTGCAGTGAACTGAAAGGAAAAAAACAATATATGTATTGATTAGAATATTAGACAACAAAAAAAATGTAGTAACATACCTATAAATTCTGAAACTGGATCATTATCCCCCTCACCCCGCATGGTACCGGTAATTTCTTCATTTTCCACCATTGGCAAAAATAATTGTACAAACTCTGATGAATATGGATGTGTTATGGTTTCGAGAACTTCAGTTACAAAATATCGTATTAACGAGATGTCTGTGTCACCTTTACCCCAACATTGTTTAATGTATTTGACAACGGGTACCACACATCCCCGCGTTAGTAGATTAACCATACGATCAAGTAACATTTTCTTCATTTCTAGTTGTACTAAAATTTCTAATTCATCTTGTTTCGATTCGAATAGACGAATCAGCAGTGTGAGAATTTGTTGATGTAGCGTGGGATGCACAGCAGCCACTTCATCTAAAATGGCAAGATGTGTCGGACAACTGTCGGTGGAAAGTTTAAAGTATGAAGGTTCGGTGACAGTGTTTTCTATCCAGCGTATAACACCCACACCTACGACGGGAAATCTGAAAGGGAAAAAGGAAGGCATTAGAGCTTGGTTGAATAATGCTAGTAAAGAATAACTCACTTAATGCAATTGTATAGTGTCTGCAGCTCGGCTATTAGTTCCGTTGACCCCTTGTTAACATTGCAAATAGCATGCACCTTTTCTATAGCTTGTATTGTACTTTTCAATTCATCTTTATTGAGAACTCTATCGGTAAGAGGTCTCTTTTTCGCCGGAGTATCCACCACAGAGGCGGCATATGCCAACAAGAAAATATATTTTGATTTATGTTCGGGATTTATTTTCACTCCCGCCTTGAAGAGGGAGTCGACCAATAATTCCAAAAATTGTGGATTTCTTATTAGATCAATTGGCGGCGGATCTGCCCCAGAATAATTACGATATAGTACAGTTATATCAGCTGGATTCAATGTGTTACGCGACAACATGGAAGATAATGCCTGACAGGCCTGGGGATATGCTGCCGAACCATTTAAGGCCATTGTTATGGGTGTGACATTTTGATTGCTGTAAAAATAAAGATGGAAATGAGGAAGTATAATTTGGAAGTCTATTGAAAGATTTCCTTACTTTTGCAAGGCATATTTAGTAATCTCCTGGGAAAGACGTTTCATATTGAAGCCACCCTTGGTTTCTTGACTCAAAACCTGTATCAACACCTGCGAATAGACATAGGTATGCTGGCCATGACACACCATACGAGCACACTCCTGTATTGCTCCCTGGATATCTTCTGGGTTACTAAGAAACTTCGTTATGGAGGTCTTCAGGACCCGTGAAAACACCTCGATCTGTTGTGCTGCCGTTGATATGGATGTAATTTCGCTTTGGAAACCAGCATCCGAAATTAACTTAATTGTAAAATTTAACATCAAACAATCTGGATACTCTTCGGCCAAACGATATATCAACGAGCGCCATGTGGGATGATCAATCATTTCTGTCAACCAATCTGGTGTCTCACCCTCCTCCGTGAAAATTGTATCAGCCTTTTTAGGGTCAAATGTTTTCAAAATCATATCCTTTAAATGGTTTTCTACCATTGCCTGAACATCGGTCACCTTAACACCGGCCAATATCAACCATTCTGCCAACAAATTGGCCATTTGTGCCACCGCTTTATAATTCTCCGATAGCATCATGATGACTTCTTCAGGTGAACCACCAGATTGAAAGTATCTTTTCAATTGGGTAAATATACCCGGTTCCATAATGTAATCCGGTGTCAGAAATTTCTCCAAACATTCTTGTATAGTTTCCTGGGGGTTATCTTCAGGCATTTCCTACGGAAAGAAGAGAAATCCATTTTTTATTTGTTTTCCTTAGTTTTTTATCACAACAAAACACCGCCAACGCCGCCACTCACCTCATCTTCTCCCTTCGGCCTGCCCTGCTGCCAACCACTTTCATCATATTCCATTTCCATGTTATAAATGCACTTCTGTTTTATATATTTTAGTAATTTTTTATTGAAAATTTATTGAATTAATATAAATTTTAATTCATTTATGGAAAGATCAAAGATTTCTATTCTCTTCTTTGGCTTTTTCTCTGTTTTGTTGTTTTGCCACATTCTACAATGATTGTGTTATCAACTGTTTGGGTAATTGAGTAATTGGTAATCATGTACGTTTGTGTAGTGAAGTGAATTGGCCACACATCGAATTATGGTGGTGATGGTTGTTTCAAGCGTATTTATTCCCTTCACCACACTGTGGTACAGGGTATTATGTCTTTGTGCATATGTTTGTAACAGGCAAAAGGAAACGAGGTAGACACATGGTTCCTTTTGAGAATATGCATAGAATCACTTTCTAAGTCGATTGATGCATGTCCGTCCGTCTGTCTGTCTGTCCATGTTAAATTGTAAACAAAGTACAGGTGGCATTTATGATCCGAATTGAATGAAATTTGGCATAGGTCACTTATTCGGCCCAAGGATTAACCCTATTGAAATTGGGAAAAATCGGTTCAGATTTAGATATAGCTCCCATGTATATATTTAACCGATTTAAGGTAAACGGTCCCTATATATCTTTCGATTTGCACGAAATTTGGTACAGCCTAATCATTTAGGTCTAGAATGATGTCTGCCAAGTTTCGTGAAAATCGGTCCAGATTTAGATATAGCTCCCATATATAGTTTTGTCCGATTTCATGTAAATGGTGCCCCAAAGTCTTTATATATCTTTCGATTTGCACGAAATTCGGCATAACGTATTGAATTAAGCCTAGAGTGATGTCTGCCAAGTTTCAAGAAAATCGGTCCAGATTTAGATATAGCTCCCATATATAGTTTCGTCCGATTTCATGTAAATGGTGCCCCCATGTCCCTATATATCCTTCGATTTGCAGGAAATTTGGCATAACGTACTTAATTGAGCCTAGAATGATGTCTGCCAAGTTTCATGAAAATCGGTCCTGATTTAGATATAGCTCCCATATATAGTTTCGCCCGATTTCATGTAAATGGTGCACCAAAGTCGCTATATATCTTTCAATTTGCACGAAATTTGGCACAACGTACTGAATTGAGCTTACAATGATGCCTGCCAAGTTTCGTGAAAATCGGTCCAGATTTAGATATAGCTCCCATATATAGTTTCGTCCGATTTCATGTAAATGGCGCCCCAAAAACCCTATATATTTCTCGATTTGCACGAAATTTGGCATAACGTACTGAATTGAGCCTGGAATGATGTCTGCCAAGTTTCGTGAAAATCGGTCCTGATTTAGATATAGCTCCCATATATAGTTTCGTCCGATTTCATGTAAATGGTGCACCAAAGTCCCTCTATATCTCTTTAAATTTAGCATTACGTACTGAATTAAGCCTACAGTGATGTCTGCCAAGTTTCAAGAAAATCGGTCCAGATTTAGATATAGCTCCCATATATAATTTCGTCCGATTTCATGTAAATGGTGCTCCCAATGTCCCTATATATCCTTCGATTTGCAGGAAATTTGACATAACGTACTTAATTGAACCTAGAATGACGTCTGTCAAGTTTCATGAAAATCGGTCCTGATTTAGATATAGCTCCCCTATATAGTTTCGCCCGATTTCATGTAAATGGTGCACCAAAGTCGCTATATATCTTTCGATTTGGACGAAATTTGGCATAACGTACTGAATTGATCCTAGAATGATGCCTGCCAAGTTTCGTGAAAATCGGTCCAGATTTAGATATAGCTCCCATATATAGTTTCGTCCGATTTCATGTAAATGGTGCACCAAAGTCCCTATATATATTTCGATTTGCACGAAATTTGGCATTACGTACTAAATTAAGCCTAGAGTGATGTCTGCCAAGTTTCAAGAAAATCGGTCCAGATTTAGATATAGCTCCCATATATAGTTTCGTCCGATTTCATGTAAATGGTGCCCTCAATGTCCCTATATATCCTTCGATTTGCAGGAAATTTGGCATAACGTACTGAATTGAGCCTAGAGTGATGTTTGCCTTGTTTCGTGAAAATCGGTCCAGATTTAGATATAGCTTCCTTTTATTATAGATTGATTTTAAGTAATTGACCCACCAAGGAACCAATAGGAACAAAACGTTCTGAAATTAGTATAACCTAACCTGTGACAAGTTTGTTTGAAATCGCTTAATATTTGGATATAGCTTCCATATATATTTTCGCCCGATTTCAAGTCAATTGGGCATCAAACTCCTCATGTTAGTCAGATTGACATCAAATTTTGCACAACGTACAAAATTGATCATAGAATTACGTAGTTGCGTTTTCTAGAAGTACAGACATAGCCCAACGGATGACCTATTTATATTTGTTTGAAGTCGATTTAAATACTTTATGGATAGATCTAGGTAGATTCACATATAGATAAATATCACATATTTTATTTCATCCAATTTCATGTTAATAGTCCTGTTTAATATACCCATAGTCGGCCCCGTCCGACTTTACTACTTTCCTTACTGGTTTTTTATTATTTTAATGCATTAAAAACAACCATATTAAATTAAATTTAAATTGTGAATATTAAATTTGTGAAGGATTTAATTATGAATTAATTGCTATATCACTTAATATTTCGATTTGGTAAAAATTCGATGCTAAACCGTGATAATTTCAAATTCAGCTCTACTTTTGCAACAAAAAAAAAAAATGAATTTTGTTTGAATATTTGGACTAAATCTTGGTTTTTTAAAAGTGACTCAATCTTTGAACCAAATCGAATAATCCTTCTCCATTATATTGATCTAAGTTTTTATACCCTTCACCACACTGTGGTACAGGTTATTATGCCTTTGTGCAAAAAAATAGAGATAGAATATGCATAGAATCACTTTCTAAGTCGATTTATGCATGTCCGTCCATCAGTATGTACATGTTAAATTGTTAACAAAGTACAGATCACATTTATGATCCGAATTGGATTAAATTTGGCATATGTCACTTATTTGGCCCAAGGACGAAACCTATTGAAATTGGGAAAAATCGGTTCAGCTTTAGATATAGCTCCCATATATAGTTTCGCCCAATTTTAGGTAAATAGTCCACTAAAGTCCCTGGAAATCTTTTGATTTGCACGAATTTTGGCAAAGGGTACTGAATTAAGTCTGATGTGTGCAAAGTTTCGTGAAAATCGGTTTAGATTTAGATATAGCTCCCATATATTTGCATCCGATTTAAGATAATTGGTGCACCAAAGTCCCTATATATCTTTCGATTTGCACGAAATTTGGCATAGCGTACTGAATTGCGTCTACAATAATGTGTGCTAAGTGTCATGAAAATCGGTTCAGATTTGGATATAGCTTCCATATAAAGTTTCGCCCGATTTTAGATAAATGGTGCATCACAGTCCCTGGAACTATTTTCATTTGCACGAATTTTAGCATAGCTTACTTAATTAAGTCTAGAATGATGTGTGCAAAGTTTCGTGAAAATCAGTTCAGATTTAGATATAGCTCCCATATATATTTTCATCCGATTTTAAGTAAATGGTGCACCAAAGTCCCACGAAATATTTTCATTTGCACGAATTTTGGCATATCGTACTGAATTAAGTCTAGAATAATGTGTGCAAAGTTTCGTTAAAATCGGTTCAGATTTAAATATAGCTCCCATATATATTTTCATCCGATTTTAGGTATTTGGTGGAAATTTGTCATAGCGTACTGAATTAAGTCTAGAATGACGTGTGCTAAGTTTTGTAAAAATTGGTTCAGTTTTAGATATAGTCCCATATATATTTTCGCCCGATCTTATGTAATTGGTGCACCAAAGTCCCTATATATCATTCGATTTGCACGAATTTTGGTATAGGGTACTGAATTAAGTCCAGAATGATGTTGCTAAGCTTCGTGAAAAGATCCATAGCTAGGCCGATTGACACAACGTACTGAAGTAATATAAATTAGTCTCTGGCAAATTTCCCTGAAATCCGTTCAGATGTAAATATATAACAAAAACGCGACGTCTGTTAGGATACATATGTAGAATATACCCAAAGTGGTGAAGGGTATCATATAGTCGGTCCAGTCCGACTTTGATACTTTCCTTACTGGTTTAAAAGTGTCTTTATCTTAGGACATTATTTAGATTTGGTAAAAATATTGAAATGTTTGAATTTAGGACCAAATCGGATAATTAGTTAATGGATAATTAGTTGTATACTAGCGAAATGCGCGTATGCGGAACAAATAAATAATATTTTATACCTAAATCGTGAATTCTGTATAATTTGTTGTACTATAATTCCGAATCCCACCTCTATTCCTCCATTTAATATCAAGTTCATCACCATTTAGCACTCTTCATACGCATATCTCTTTCTTATTTCCATTATATAGATTCAAAAGTGATCAGAATTCTAATTATTTATTTTAGCAAATAACTACAGGATTCACATTTAGCACTTTTCGAACACATATGTACACATTTTCGAGACTACCTTCATACATTAATCGTCCTTCCAACTTCACTAAATGTAGGATTGCCGCTCTGCTTGTTCAAACAAAACAAATTGTACCATATTTGGTGCTTTTCGTATCCATAAGTACGAAATTCCAATAATACTACCTTAATACTGTAATTTTAATTCCAAATTTAAGTTTCTACATCTCCATCCGATCACTCAAATCTAAATTGTACCAAATTTTGTGTCACTTAGTACACATAATTACGAATTTTCAAAACTACATCCATATCTCATTCATGTACAATTGTACAATATTTTGTACCATTTACCAAATTTCCGAAATTATCTTAATTCTACACTCCAACAGTAATTTAAATTTAATATTTCAGGATTCCAACTCTACCCAAATGCAAATTGTACCAAATTTATCACCTTCCGTACTCGAGTGTAGAGCAGTTTTGCAAACACTTGCCTACAGCTATCGCCTGTGTTGGGTATCAGGACACTGTGGCATCACGGTTAATGCGAAATCTGACGAAATAGCTAGACGGGGATCTCAATATACAGATCTAGCAATCGGGGACTCAATCAAACCACCTCAATCACCTTTTTCGGAACTTTAATGCGTTCTTCGACTAACGAGACAATGAACTTTGACACAACGAACCTAGGTGCAATGTGTCAAGATCTATCTGACCGACTCTGTCAACCAAGAGAACAAGCTCACTGTTGAACCTGTAATCAGAGTAATAACAAGAGTCATTACTGGTCACTGCAATATCAGAGACTTTACCAGTAAGTGGAACCATGATGTTACTGACTACTGCAGACTCTGTGTTGACGAAGAGGATACGGAGACAATTGAGCATCTTATGTGTCTCTGTCCAGTCCTGGCTTACGGACGGCACAGCTGGTGGGTGCTCATTTTCCACCGTGCTTCTATTCAACTATGGAACCTGATTTTAACCTACAGCATAATTAGAAACATAAAGTGGTTGGGAAAGTGCAACCTTGACATGTAATATATCTTCTGTCCGATCTCTGTCCGATCCATTGATACTATCTCATATTCCCTTGTTAGCTTCACATCTCTCTCTATTCCCGTTCTTTGCTCCCCCATATCTTTTTATTTTGGTGGATGATCACAATGGACCTGACGGTTTCAAAGTGCTGCAGCCACATAAGTTACTGCACTGCACATCTCCAAACCTAACTTAACCTAGAAGCATCTATACTAAAATCAAACAATAGTGCTATGTTAATAGGAAATATTGCACATTTATTTGTTCAGCATTACAGAACCATTTTTAATTATAAATATACTTATTAATTACTTACAATCCTATCAATTAAATCATTTCTTCTTTGTAAACCCTGAACATTTTGTTCACTACCCACCGAAGTTATATTACTATTCGTATCGGTGGCCCAATTAAATTTAACAACTTCACGTTTACGTTCAACATAATCATCTTCAATGGCTACACTAAGATTGTGTAAAGCACAAACTGTTTCAAGAATTTTACGAACTTCTGCCAAATCGCGAGCCTCCAAAGCATATAAGGCATTAAAGCGTTTCGCCATTATATCCAAAGTATCTTGTCCCAAACGCAGTGCTGGCTCCAAAAGACGATTAAATTCATGTTCCTTGCGGAAACAAGGATTTGTAATGGGTTTCATAAGATACGGTTTCAAAGGGAAACTTTTGTTACCAATTAAGTAGCATCCCTTTGGCATTGTATTTTCATTTAGTGCCAATATTTGTCCCATTGGGGTTTCATCAAAACTATATTCCTGTTCCAATTCCACAAAACAATCGATAACTTTTTGATCAACATTACAAACGATTTGCAGGATAATAGATATTTCAGCATCTTCCGAGGCGAGAAATATATCCAAACGTTTGAGGGCTAAAATACCAAAAAGATTGGGGAATATTTTCAATTGTGGATGTTTTTGAAAGCCTTGCAGTTGAAGCTGTTGGAACAAGTGGGAGTTTGGCCACTTGATATACGATTCATATTTATCTGAGATTATGTGCCAAAATTGGCTTACGATTAGCTCACAGTCCGGCTGTGGAATATGAAAACGCCGTGATATTTCTTCGAAGTGTTCATCGGTTGTCAGCTTCCAAAGAGCCAAAGAAAATACGGTTTGGGCTGGCACTCCTGCAGGAAATGTTGACTGCTGCAGTAAATGTTTGATGAATTGAAATGTTTTCTGCAAAAATGGGAAATTAAGTATTTTCGAAGTGTTAGCTTTCAAAAATCTTACCAGGAAACTCATTTTACTCATATGCAGAAATCCCTCAAACTCAACATTCTCAAATCGATTAAGTAAATTTAATTCCTTTGACCTTTTGCTGGTCCTAACCTCCGATTCTGCCGGCCTTACACCCTCCTTTCTTTGTCGTGGATCATAGAATTTATTTGGCTTTCTGGTACCTCCCGTCAATCTAGTTCTCAAGATGTGTCCCCTAGTATTTGCATTTTCGGTTTTATTGTCTCCTTCCTTTGTTTTTGTTGTGGGTTTTGTGAAAAATTGTTGCCTTACAAAAAACTCCTCATCTTCGTCATCCATTGGTGCCAATAATGGAAATCGCATCTTATCTTCCTCATTAATATTTTGATTATCGTGCCAAAGAAAATGTTTGGGTTTCTTTTGACTATTAGCCTCATCTACCAGAATATCTTTGGTAATAATCATGGTTATATTCGTCAATAATGCACTCTCCTCCATGGTGTCTCCAAATCCACGACAAATCAATGTATTCTGCGGAAACAACCCCCCAGTGAGGAACAGTGAAAATCTTAAGGATACATTTAGTGTTGGCAATGCCATTTGTAAACAAAAATTTGCAACAACAGTGGTACGAACAGTGGTACGTATAACAGATTGGATAAATAGAAATATTAAATAAAGAAAATCGAAATATTGAATAAAGATGTCAATGGCCAAACACTATACTTCCAAACTACTGCTGTGGATGTGTAATAATTGGTATGTTCCCGTACTGCAAGAATCTACTAGTTTTTACTATTTTATTCGATATCATAAAGGAAAAAGTGTTATCGTAGTAAAAATTAGTAGATTCTTGCAATACGAAATAATGGAAATAAATAAAAGGCTCTCTATTTATTTCCATTTGGGTGTGCAATGTTTGGACCAAGTCGATAAATAATTAATCCGCTCCATATGAGTTTTACAAGTTCTCTAATATTCGCCGTTTTAGTGGGAGGTACGTTGGACTCACTTCATTTAAGCAACATTGTGTAAATGTATACCACTGTGACTTCCATCCCCTATGTTTTGTTTACAAACAATTAATTCACAATAGACATTCACTTAAGACGTTTTCCAACACTAAATAACAGCTGTGCTGTCGATTCCGTTTATCGGTTCATTTGTGTTTATCGATTCACACGTGCAAGTCTCAAGCGGCAACAACTGAAGTAAATAATTAAATAAAATAAAGAAAAACTTAATAAAAATTACCAAATTAAAATGGATGCCCATGATTTATTTCATCAATTAACGAGAGGAGTGAGATTTACCAAAAAACGGAATGAATCAAAAGCGCAGGTAAGTCCAACAACTGCAAAAATACCAAGACCACATTCATTGACAATTTTTCCTCGTCCAATTTTCCACAGAATGTTCCATCAAAGTTACCCAAATTTGAAGAAGAATTGAAAATAAAAGATGAAGGTATTGCCACCGAGGAAGATGATGATGAGTTTATGGATGGTGATGAAGAAGCCTTGGAGAATTCCAACAGTGAAGCAGAAGTGAATGATGATGACGATGAAGAAGAACCACAGGCTTTCGAATTCATATCTGGTGTGGCAAGTGCACCGAAGAAATCGAAAAAGAAAAATAAAACAGCCCTCACAGAGGAAGAGAAACAAAAGCAGCTGGAAGAGGAGATGATAGCAACAATACGTAAAGAAAATCGTATTAATGTGTTGGGTAAAAATATTCCACCACCCATTACATCGTTCCAAGAGCTCCACACCACATACAAAATGAATGAAAGATTGGTGGAGAATTTAGTTAATTGTAATTATGCTCAACCCACAGCTATTCAGATGCAAGCAATACCCATAATGTTACAGGGTCGTCCGCTGATGGCATGTGCTCCCACAGGTTCGGGTAAAACCATTGCCTTTTTAGCTCCGATTATAAATGATTTAAAGGCCCCCAAGAAAGTTGGCTTTCGGGCAATTATTCTAGCACCCACTCGAGAATTGGCCCAACAAATCTAT